>NW_023425350.1:45296976-45334476 GCF_014108415.1 Molossus molossus
TGATGTAGAATATAAAACTTCATATACCAGATTGCTTCCAGATACTTTCAAAGAAAGGCTTATTTAGCAACATTAAGTTGATCATGCTCTTTTATGTTTAGAGTTCTTTATTTGTATAGCATGGTATACTAGCACTCAGGTAAAACAAATGCTAAGTTAAAAATAATAGTTGCTGTATCTTGAAATAGAGGGGTATATAAAAAAACTTAAGTATGTTATATTCAGTTTTATGGATTGAATACTAATGAAATCTAAATTCTTAAAATTTGTCTATTTTTTCTGAATTGGTCCTTTTATATTTTCTACTCATATGTTAAAAACTAGACCTTATACTTAAATTCACATTTTGTTTAATATTTTACCTATGTATTTTAAGCAGATTCAAAATTTAGTAGTTACTACAGAAATAAATGTAATCCCCAGGGTTGATCAAAGATTTAATCTGACCAGATGGGGCAAACTTGAGAAAGATTTTGACTTTCCACTCTGTTTTGCAACAAGAAAGGCTGATTTTTTTTTTCTTTCTTTCTTTCTTTGTTAGAGAAACAGAGATCAGGCCATCCCCAGAGAAATGAGCAGGTGTGGCCATTTATAAGCATGTCTGCTTATATTACAAACCAGCATAAGAAAAGTTTGAAATGGATTGAAAAGATCTGCTAAACAGTTTTAATGTTTCACCCTAAATCCTATTTATTCAGTCAAGAGCTGATCAAGGTGTCAGTAAAATACATAGTCCACCCAAATTTTTAAATATCTTGTAATTTTATTTTTTATTTTCATTCTATCTTTGGTAGCAATTAAATAGATGCACTTTAGTAATCCTTGCCTCTGGACAAGGACAGAACTCTTTTTTTTTTTTTTTTTTTTTTGCCCTTTCTGAATGCCTAATAATAGAACTTTGCTTCCTGTCTAATGATGAAAGGGTGGCAGTCAAGTTCTTTCTCTTAGTTTACTACTAAATTGAGGAATTTCATGGACTATTTTGAGAACAGAATCCTAAGAAAAACTAGCATAGATAAGTTAAAATGTATTTAGCTCAATTAATAGAAGTCCAATTACTAAGACTATATGAAACACTAAAGATAACACAAGTAAGCACAGGATATTGTGTGATTAAGGGAGGTAAAGGATGTGCAATTATGGGCTTATTGGTAGAAATAGAGTGCTTTTTCTGTTATAAACACAAACTTACAAAGAATAAAGATACAAACTACATTATTTGAAATATATTTTTAAAGTTTTGTTAAAGCTTATTGGGTAGGCATGTTTCTTAAATAGAAAGACTTTTTAATACATACTTTTCATCTGACTGAATAAAAATATCTAATGTTGTAAAAGACACCCTTGGGTGGGTAATGATCTCAGCAGCCACACTGACAGTTTTTCATGTTCTAATTCACCTTCACAAATCCATGGCATCATTTTTTGGCTAAAGTAATGTCAGTCAGCGACATTTGCGGCATGTATAAAAAGGACCCCCCATGGCAGCCATTTTTATTTGATTCTTAAGATCCAAAGGCTGCTGAAAGAACAATTGAATGAAGTTGAGGATTGGAGAAGCTTGATTTTCTTGTTCTCTGTGAAATGAAACTCTAGTCTTTTTTTTCCTCTTCCCCTTAAAAGCAAAAGTCTGCTAGGGGGTTGTAGCTGTGTCAAAGCCGCTGGGATGCCACTGCTGATCACTTTAATTACTACGACTAAGGAGGATAAAATTAAAAGTAGCACCATTGAAGCAGTGGAAGAAAGCTTGCCTAGATGTCGGTGAACTGTGAAATATAAAAATTGCATACCAATACATTTTTGTGGAAAGGAAACAAGGAATTACATTACTTATTCTTGAAGAGTTTGTCCTTAAATTGTCAAGTTTTATTAGTGCATCTATCTATGGCAAATTGTAGACCATTTCAGAGCGATAAGGAAAATAGTAACTTGAAGACACACTGTGAAAGGGCTAAATATTTTTTCAGTTTATGTCTAAAGTGGTTAGTTCTGATCTACCTTCTGGATTTGAAATTTTTAAATTTATTGTATTTAAATACAAGCTTTTTGCACCATACCAGGACATTTGCCTTGTCCTAAAGATGTTATCAAAGAGAAAAGTAAAGCTTAAATGTACCACATTCAGCACTTTTCTGAAGGCTTATATTTTAAAGTAAGGAACCTGAATTTTAAATGAATATAAGCAAATTAGTTTCTCTTCACATCTCAGCATTCAATAACAGGGGGAATTTAACCTGATTTGTATAACCTGAGAGTAAGGAAAAAACTTTGTTTGTTTATTTTTAATCACAATAACAATAGGGCCTCAAAAATTCTGTACACTACTTATATAATAGAGAGACACTGATTTTAATTCTCACGATGCCATTTACAAGATGTATGACCTTGGGCAGTGTGTTTAAGTGAGATTCAATTCTTGTCAAATCAGAGAGATAGCAGCTAACGTTACAGAGTTGTGAGTAGTAAATGTGCAGAAAACATTGCACAGGCACGAAACTAGTATTTACAAAAATTTGTTATAATTTGTAAAATTTAGCCATGGGGAGGGAGGCCTCCCAAAACACAGCTTCCATCAAAACTTCCAGAGTATACTTCCATCTTACAAAATCTAGATTACCCACATAACTCAGTGTAACTCTAAATAATACTATATAGAAAAAGCTAAATGTCATCAGACCCTTTCCTAGAAATAGAAAGCCTAATTACTTCAGTTTATTTAAGTGTAGACAAGGCAGGTAAATAAAAGATACATAATTTTTCTATGTGTTGAATTTTTCATCTGTACTTTTCTTTTTAATGATATCAGTTTTCAGTGCTACCTTTATATCCCAGTGAAAGATTAATTTTTTTCAGCATAGTAAACATGATTTATTTATAGCTATGAGTGTCTGTCTTCTTTTGAGTATAGAATGGTCAAAACATATAGCAGTAACTCATTTCCATGCTTGGGTCAGTTGGCAAACCATCATTATCAGAAATATTATCTATATATGTGAGCAGTTTGTGCTGAATGCCAGTCAAAAATAATGAAATAATCATTGTCCTTACTCTCTGGTCATTTAATCCCTTTAACATAAACAATGTCTTTTTTTTTTTTTTTTTTTTAGTAAAAGATGATTAGATTTTGTTACTCTCTGTTCTTTAAATATTACTGCAAAAAAAAAGATGACTTTTAATGAAATTTATGTATAAAAATTAAAATAGTTTTACTTATAATGAATCTGGAAATTAATACTATCAATTAAATTAAAATTGGTTGCATCATCAATTGCTATAATTACAAGCTTTTCTTTCTGACCTTAACAATTAACTTCTATTTTCTCAGTTGATTCTTTGTCCTAAGGGAAGTTAATGGGTGAGAAAACAAACAATGCAAATATGCCATCCTACCAGAGAGCTCTAGGCCCTAGCAGAATTGTCTCTGTGGTGTCAGGACATTAGTAGAAAAGTAAATCAAGGCAATCTGATAGGGAACTAGAATTCTGTCAATCAGGCTAAAGATTTTGTGCTGTGTCCATAAACTTTGTTTACTGTAGGGTTTTATGAGTTGTAACCTGCCCTTGCAGTCTGTTAATGAGGCTAAATCTTGCTACTTGAGAATTGAATTACAGCACACCTCTGGGCTAATGGTTATAAACAGAAAGTCCCATTAGGGCTGCATTCTGATTTGTTCATTTGCATTTTTTTTCTATTGTATAGAGAACAATGATGGGTAAATAGGTACAAACAAACAATTTGCATGGAAATTGATGAAGTGTCCCTAATTAGTATTTAGAGTTGGTTTTATTAATGATTGTCTGCTTTAAATTGCACTGTTGGTCAGCTCTCAGAAACATTTGCAGTTGGGATTATTATTTGGGGAGGACGACAGGGCATGAGGAAGGTGGGAGCTTGTGAAAAAAAATTAAGTTCCCATTTCATATTCAGAAAGGTAAAATCACTTATTTTATTTTAACTCAGTTAAGATGACCTAAAACCACTTCATCTTAGTCTGAATCACCAAATTCCAGCTCTGCAAGAAGTTATTATTCACACAGTGAAATGCACTTAAACTTAGTTGCCTGAGGCATATCCAATGATGGTTTTTATTAGTGCTCTTAACTTTTCTTAAGTTTGAAAGATGAAAGTTTAGTAAAAGCTCAATTTTCCTCAGTTGGTCATGTAATTTGATACTTTGAGGGATCAAATAGTTTGCTGGTTAAGAGCAAGGGCTCTGTAGTCAAGTAGACCTGAGCTGAACTCCTGGCTCTGACATCAGTTCTAGCTGTAATGATCTTGGAACTCTAAATCTAAATATCTTCATTGGTAAAAATTGGGTTGTGAAAATTGAATGAGATCATGCGTATAAAGGGCTTGTCACATCAAAGCTTAGGAAATATCAACAACCATCACCAAACTCACCATTGTCAAGCCTGTAGCTCCTTTTATTCCTAATACGTTTTCCAAGTTCTGAAATATTAATAGTGAACTAGGATTTTTGTATATTATTTTTGCATCTTCAGTCTCACCCTGCCCGGTGCATACTGGTCCTCTAACTACAAATAAGCTCTTGTCTCTAAATACTAAAAAAATTTCCCTTGAATTTTAGATTTCTCTTTTGCCCCTACCATAAGTACCACCCACCCTAGGAAGCCTACCATCTCTTCTCTTTCCTTCCTTTCCCCAAGATTTTTTTTAACTAATTTTTATTATAAGAGTAGTACATATCTACTATAGAGAAATTTTTTCAAATGAAGACAAAGAAAACAAAAACATCACATTTCCACATCCAGATGTCTCCACTATAACAGCTTTGTGAATACACTTCTAAGTGTTTTTGTATATATTTTTTATGTGTATTTATTTGACAAAACGACATAATGAGGTTATTAGCCAAGTTGCATTCTTCTCATTTAATACTATGATTATACTCAGATTTCTCTAATTGGTTCAACAATGTCCTTCACAGCTAGTTTATCCAAACCAGTATCTAATAAGGACTATACATTGGATCTGGTTAATCCCTTTTGTTGGCGGTGATGGTGATTGGTGAGTTGGTTTTGTTATGTGTGTGTTTTTATAACTCTCTCATTAAAATGACCAGGTCATTGCTTCTAGGCCTTTTGGCTAAGATCAAGTGTAGTATCTGTTATTACCAGTTTAAAATGACCAGGTCAGTTGTCCTGAATATCCTACCATCTGGATTTATTTGGTTGCTTCCTTGCTGTGTCATTTATCATGTTTTTCTATGCCCTGTGTTTTGATAAACTGGAAATTATATATAAAGGCTTAGTGGATTCACTTTAAACATTTGTGCTAGACTATTCTAGTGGTATACACGTCATGTGTTTCATATAAAAAAACATAATATATGGTTGACCCAATATTAGTGATGCTGAGACTAACCATTAGATTATTGGTCCCTAATCTTTGATCTAGTTTCAGTCTTTCCATTTAATCAGGTTTCCCCCTTACAGCTAGGAAATAATCTATGTGGTATTATTTAAGCATATGTTCCAATTATTATTGCTGTGTAACAAACTACCCCAAACTTAGTGATATAAAAAAGTGTTTATATGCTCACAGATTCTGTGGGTCTGGACTTCAGACAGAGCATGGTGGAGATGCTTGGTCTTTGTTCCATATTGTCTGTGTTTTCAGCTGGAAACTTTAGCAGTTGAGGGTGACTTAAAATTACTAAAGGCTGAGACATCCTCTGAAGGCTTCCTTCATTCACATATCTGGCACTTGGCCAGGAACTCAAGGCAGAACTCAGTTCGGACTGTGGGCTGGAACACCTACATGTAACTTGGGATTCTCAGAGCATGACAGTTGGGTTCCTAGAGAGTACAAAATGCAAGAATTTCAAGAGAACTGGGCCAAAGGGGTGTGGCCTTGGAACTCACCTACAACATTTCTACATTCTATTGATAATATACAAGTCACCAAAGCTGACCCAGATTCATGGAGAAAGGAATTAAACTTTAGCTCTTGATGAGTGAGTGACAAGGTCACACTGGAGAGAGCATGTAGATTTAGAAATTTTATTGTAGCCATCTTTAAAAAATACAGGCTGCTATAGTATAATATTGATATCTTATTCTCCAGCAGACATTTACTTAAGAGCTTTAATAACAGTTGATAATCCTTGCCAGAATCATTCATTTTTTTATGAATGGCAAAGTTATGTTTTTATAGTTTTACCGTTTTGAAATTATCATTATAGCTGGTATTATTTTGTAAATTATTATGAGCTTTCTGTCATAGACTGGGACTGTTTAGTTACCCAAAATTCAGTTCCTACTGAAAATACAAAGTAATTGCTTGATTCTTTCCCTTCAATTATTAATTTTCAGGAGTTATTTTAAAATGAGTTTATATAACCTTATAAGAACTTTTTGAATATCATAATGAATTGATGAATTTTTATTGATTCAATGTGAGATTTCATTGATTCAGTTTCATTGCAGTCATTGTTCTTTTTGATACTGAAATTGTTTCAGTTTGTACACTGGGAGCTTCAAGCTTGTCTCTTGGTCAATTTGATACCCCCATTAATCAACCCTCATTAATTTTGACAGCTCTCATTTCTAGCCATTTGAAAATTTGTGAAAGAATTGCCTAGGCTTGAGCTCCACCAATCTGGTGTCTACCCTGGCAGTTAATAATATTACCTGCCAAGTTTTGTGGGTTTTTTTCCTCACCTGAGGACATTTTTCCATTTTTTGTTCAGGTAGAGTGGGAGGGAGAGAGGGGAACAGAGAGAGAGAGAGAAACATCGACGTGAAAGGGACACATTGAGTGGCTGCCACCCGCACGACCAACCAGGGCTGGGGACAAACTGCAACCGAGTTCCCTTAGTGGGAACTGAACCCGGGTCTCTCAGGACCGCAGGCCGATGCTCTAACTGCTGAACCAAACTGGTCAGGGCTACCTGCCAAGTTTAATTGCCCTTTTTTAATGTTCAGATTCATTAACTTCTTACATTTACTGTAGTTGATTACTCCCTTTTTCATGAAAGCCTCTTCTACTCTGATTATCAAGATACATCAGTGTTCTAGTTCTTCTCCTCTTTCTCTGTCTTTTCCTTTTCTGATCTGAATATAGGTATTTTCCATGTTTTAGTTAGTAGCCCTTCTTTTTCTATAATAGCTCTTGTGCTTTCGTGTATTTCTGTAATTTCAACCATCAGCTCGGTGGTCGTAGTTGGACTTTAATTCTAACATCAATTTCACTTCTCAGCAACATACTAACATCTTTACCGAGATGTACTACCAACCTCTCAACCCCAGTCTGTCTTACCCCAAACCTCCTCTCCTTCCCTTCTTATAGTTCCTCTTAGTTCTATTTGTATTCTTAGCAGCCACAGTTCTATTAGTTACCCAAGTTTAAAACTTCTGAGTCAGCTTTTTTCTTCTGTCCATATCTAATTAGTTACCAAGAATTGGCACAGGTACCAATTCTACCTCTAAAATATTATCTTACATTTGTATCTTTCCATTCCCATTGCTACTGTCCTAGTTCTAAGTCTCATTACCACTTCCTTGGACTGTTATAATAGCCTCTTTCAGTCCATCTGTGCCAACCTATCAATACAGTTGTCAGATCAATCTTTCTCAAATACACCTCTGGTTGGTCACACACAAAACCAAACATTCTGTTGGCCCTCACTTTCTTAGAGTAAAAATAAAGTACTTCACCCTGTTGGACAGGGCCTCTACAGTCTATCTATAGAGCTTTTTTTTTTTTCTTTCTTGCCTTGTCATTCTGTCACTATTTTTGCCTTATACTCAAGAAAACTAGACTATGTACTTTTCCCCCAATATACTTTCTTGTCTCCGTGTCTTTGTACTGTTCCTACCCTCTAGTTTCTACTACACTGACTCACCTAACTACTGACTTATCTCTACCCATTTCAATTCCTGCTCATTCTGCAGGCCCAACTCAAAAACCATGATACCATGATGCCTTCTGTTTGTTCCTTAGCCAAAATGTTCCTTCTTCTGAACTCTAGCTGCATTTTGATCAGACCTTGTTATTGTGGCTGTTTATCTTTCCCCTTGTATTATACACTTTAGAAAGGATGAATTATAAATTTTCAGACTTGAAATTTCTATAGCAAATACCAAGTACCAAGGTATGTACTTCTATAGCAAATACCAAGTACCAAGGTATGTACTAAGGACCATAGTTATAAACATAAATCAGATACAGCTCTGCCTTCAAGTAACTCAGTTCTACTGAGAAGGGAGCATTAGTACACAGTTATAATATAACTTGACAAGTATTATTTAAAACAATAGTCACACACACACACACACACACACACACACACACAGTACTTTGAGAAGCAGGGAAGGCTAGTCAGAAGTTTAGTGGAGTTAAACTGAACCTTGAAGAATAAGCAGGAGTTAAATAAAATCAGAGAAGAACATTACAGGAAGAAGAAATGACATACTCAAATCCATGAAACTATAAGCCATTCTGTATGAATAGATGTGAGGTTTAATGGAGGCTGGGAGAGGTTAAGGGAAGGTAATACTTTAAAGATATGTTAGGGCCAGATTATTTCAGGCTTTGTTTTGTCATAATAATGCCTTATTTTACAATTTCACATTCATTTTGTGTAATTCATAACAACCCTTTTTAGTAGGCAAAAACCATTTTAGTTATTTAATTCTCTGTAGTTTTTGGTTATTTTAAACATCAAAAACCACATTAGATTTTACATTTTCATTTCAATGTGCATCTGAGGGGAGAGAGTAGGGAATGGGGATACTACATCAATTACCCATTTCTGAATTTAAAACTACCAGCAGCAATAACTTGTATAACTAATATACTGTTCTCATTCCCATTCCTACTCCAGTTTCCTAAAATACCATTTCCTATATTTGATCAACAAGGTGCAACAGCATTTTTTGCCATCTAAGATGTTTTTTTAGTCAGTGCTCTATGTTTTATTAGAAAATAGCAAGTTAAATTACATTCTTAAAAATAAGGTACTAATTGAAATTCTGTTTTCAATAATATGACTCTTTTCTGTAAGCCTAATTATTTTATTAATAACTGGGTCTGCTATTTCCTCAGTAATATATATTGCCAAACATTCTTTAGAGGCTAGTTTGAATTTTTAACAGACATTTTAATGCAATAATTTTGTAAATTTTTTTTTAGAAATCTGATTCTAGGATGTCTTTTAAAAATGGTGTGACATCCAACTGATATAGGGCATCCTATTTATAATGTGGGCCAAGCACCATGCTGTAAACCAGTTACTATCATGATGATCAGATTGAAAATGAAATTGCATTTCTGTCAATTACTGAGTTGGCAACTGTTCAATATATCTTAGCAGCAAGATGAAGAGCGACGTCGGCAGCTGAGAGAGAGAGCTCGTCAGCTAATAGCAGAAGCTCGATCTGGAGTGAAGATGTCAGAACTTCCCAGCTATGGTGAAATGGCTACAGAAAAGTTGAAAGAAAGGTCAAAGGCATCTGGAGGTGAGTTAAAGAATCTTGTATCATATTCTACAGAAAACCCAGAAATCCTCAGTAGACACTTTGGGACTTTTTATTCTTTCTTCAAAATGTTGCATCAAATACATAAAGTTTCTAACCTTTTGATATGTTGCAAAAAAACTTAAAGAAAGCATAAAAAATCAGTAGATGACTATTGCTATTTTTCAAATCAACTTTTTGGCTTTATTTTTAACAACTGGGAGTATTTTCTTAGAATATAATTTAGAAGAAAACTCAGACAGACTGGTTTGTGGTTCCCCATGGTATTAGGAGTAAGTAAAATGCAATCCAATCCTCAACATCTAGATCACAAGACTTGTTAGGTGGGGAGCTTTGGCATGAAACGTTTTTACTTTGAACCAGATCTTTAGAAAGTAGCTTCAAGAAGTTGTGGCATTATAACCTGACATATAAAAAGTTTTAATAAGTCTCATATTCATTTATTCTTAGTTTCCTTATCCTAATAGGGTTTTCTTCAATATCTGCAGAAATTAATCTAAGCTTGCAAGTGTTGGGACAAGGACTATTTATACTGTAATTAAAGAGAATTTTAATTTGCCCCTCAGTGCTCAATTTGGGTATCTTTAAGTTGGAACTTTTTAGAGTTTTATTTAAGAGGCCTGTGGGTTTTCTGTTATTTCAAATATATATATGTGTGTGCGTGTGTGTGTATGACCTATTTATCTACCAAAACATGTCAGGTACTTGTCCTAAGTTAATCTTAGAATGCTAAGATTACTGTAAAGAGTAGGCAAGTGAAGACTCAAAAAAGACTTTAGAGAACTGAAACAAAGGTAAGCTATTTCTAGGTCAATGATAAGTTTCTTCAAAGTAAACTGAAACATACTGCTGTTATTTCTTTTTTTTTTTTTTTATCCTCACCCGAGGACATTTTTTCATTTTTTTGTTCAGATAGAGTGTGAGGGAGGGAAGGAAGGAGGGAGGGAGGGGGGAGAGAGAGAGAGAAAGAAACATCAACGTGAAAGGGACACATCAAGTGGCTGCCACCCACATGACCAACCAGGGCCGGGGACAAACTGCAACCGAGGTACGTGCCCTTAGCGGGAACCGAACCCGGGTCTCTCTGGACCGCAGGCCGACACTCTAACCGCTGAGCCAAACCAGCCAGGGTTGTACTGCTGTTATTTCTAATTGATTCCTTATATTAGAAGTTTAATGTTGTAGAGAATTCCAATTAATGCCTATAGCATATAATCTTCTATCTCATAAATTTGAAAGCTGCTTTCCCAAACAGCTATGTATCTTGTACCTCTTCTCAGAATGTTTACATCTTAGGTAAATACTTCATGTTTACCTTTTCAATTCTTATCATACAGTTTTTATTGCAATTTCTACACTCTCTACTAAAGTTTTATAGTAACATGACTAACTGCTCACAGCTATATTTACATAATGCTATGATAATTTGCTTTTATTTATTATTAATAACAAGATGTTTCTTTGATGTTATAAAAATTCCAGATATTCTGCCCTGGCTGATTTGGCTCAGTGGTTGGAGCATCGGCCTGTGGACCGTGGGTTTGAATACAGTCAAGGGCACGTATCTCGGTTGTGGTTCAGTCCTCGCCCTGGTCGGGGTCATGTGGGAGGCAGCCAGTCTATGTCTCTCTCTTACATTGATGTTTCTCTCTCTCTCTCTCACTCTTCCACATACTCTATCTGAAGATAAATAGAAAAATATCCTCGAGAGAAGATTTAAAATAAAAATTCCAGGTATTCTAAGTATCTTAAAATCTTTTGCTTTTTTATATCTTATAATGAGAGAAAAAAAACTCATGTGCTAGACCCTTCAGATAGACTGTCCTGAAGTTACTAACCCTACCTAACTGTGGCATCATAGACCCACAGGAGAACAGTAATAATAGCATTGAGAATATCCAGAGTCTCTTTCTAATTTTTCCCCCAGTGGTAAGCAACTAACAAGGCCAGATGAGCTGTAAACTCTGGGACAGCTAAAAATTAAATATTTTGATTGATGGTGTGGGATGGGTCAGCTATGCAATTGATCTAATCTCTAGAATCCAACCCTGGTTGAGGCTAAGTCAGGACATAACTAAATAGAGAAACTTTATCAGTATTACAGCTCCCAGAATAGACATCTTTTCTACTTGGTAGCTAGAGAAAATGAGGACCATATTTAAGCATCATTCAACAGTTAACAAAGTAAATAAAGAACAAGTGAGGATTGGATCTCCAGAGCTAGCAAAGAAGTACAGACTAGAACAAGGAAAGCCAAGTAAAATAAAGATGGGACAGGTTTGAACAGGTGACTTATAAGAACTTGCTGAGGAGCACAGACTCTGTTCTCTAAGACCAAAGTGACCAGGGTCCATTTCTCCTATAGGACACACCATACCTTGGATGTTGGAAGCAGCCACATATCAGATGGTAGACTCTTACTCAGGTTGACCTTTAACAAATGGAGCAGGCCAGATATTGGCCTGTCTCCACAAAGATTAGGTCTGCTCTGGCCTCCAAGATCTAAGCTGAAGCTACTGGGACTGAGAGCTGGGGGAAGAGACCTTTAGGACAAAGGAGACTGTAAAATTTCTGCCTGAAATTCTGTCATTTATATAGATACATTTATCCATTAGCAGTGCCAGCCACTGTGTGGACAGGATTCGGCAAACTTCCTGAAAAGGACCAGAGTAAATTCATTCAGCTCTGCAGGCCATGTGGTCTCTGTCTTAATGACTCAACTCTGCCCTCGTAGCCTGAAAGCAGCTTTGAACAATATGTAAATTGGCATGCCTGTTATTTTACCCAAAAAAGTGATGGGCCGGATTTTGCCCATGCACTATAGTTTGCTGATCCTTGTAAAGCAAATTAAATTCACTCGGGTTCACAAGAGTCTAATTCCTAAGGGAAATGATGCTATGAGGTTGGTAAGTCAGGAGAAAGAATTAACAAATTAGTGTTTATTCTTCCAATGTCTAGAGGGAATCATCAGATCTGAATAAGGAATAGAGTGAAAGGAGGAGAAAAATAAGTAAGGACCAGCCTAGATGGAGGACTAGGGTAGGAAGATTTTGGAAGCAGCAGTCCAGAGTGAAAAAGACAAGGGAGTAGTCAAGAGCTAAAATAATAAAGTGAAAGCATAGCCTAGGGGGTGGGGGTTGAACTTGATTGTTATCCGAACTCATTGGCTGCACCATTCTCGGGTAGCTACCAGGCTCAGTGAAGAAAGGAAACAAGGTGAGGAGTCTTCACCTTCATGACATCCACAGAAAATACATGTAAGGTACTTTAGGTCATGTATAGCCATGCATTTGGGAAACCCATTTGCATCCCAGTGCAATGGGAAATAGCCTAATAATTTTGAAAAACAGAACCACACCTGTCCAAGGAGCTACAGTCTGCTTTTGCTTGCCTCCTTTTGACAATTTCAAGACATACGAGAAAATCAGGTTATGTTGTGATAAACAGCCTGACCCCCTTTATCTCCATTAATCAGTTCTAGACTCTACTGCGATAAATGAATTTCCGCGAAGTAGGATTCTTTATTTATACAGTCGTCCCTCACCGCAAAAGTCGAAGAGCGAAGTGGCGAGGGATGACTGTACTACATGTTTTTTCAATTTCTGCATCATTTTGTAGTTATAGACATACAGCAGCCTCACTTTAAAATTCTCACTCTGTGTAACAAAGTTGTGGGTTCATTTCATTGTATTGATCATATTTGTCAAGGTACAGGTGTTTGGGGACAAAGTTTGTATTTTCATTTTTAGTTGAGTGGTAGTATAGTCAGAGATGATGGCCTGATTTTCTACTCTGAGATTAATAAGTTTGCCCTGGCCGGTTTGGTTCAGTGGTTAGAGCGTCGGCCTGTGGTCCAGAGAATTAATAAGTTTATTTTGGCCAATTAAATGTTACATTTTTATTAAGAATTCATAGGCACATGCAAGGAGGTGTCTATCTTGTTTTAAGATGATATTATGTCATATATTTCTTATACAGTGATACCTCGGTTCTCGAATGCCTCGGTTTTCGACCAAATGGAGATTCGAGAAACTTTTGTCTCGGAATCCGAACAAATATTTGGAACTCGAACTTCCGAGATGAGCCGAGTTGAGCCGAATGGCGTTCATTCGGCCCAGCGCGCCTTGCTTGCGTCATCAGTGTGAGTGCAGAGAGAGAGTCACGCTTTGTGGAGTCACGCTTTCCTATTGGTTTCATTGCTTTGGTTCTCGAACAATTCGGTTCTCGACCGTCCTCCTGGAACGAATTATGTTCAAGAACCGAGGTATCACTGTATATTACATAGTATATTGTATATAATATATTTTATATGTTTTATATATATGCATATATTCTGTAGTTTTTCACTTTGGTTTGTGTTAGGTTAGGGTCATTAACTTTTAAACTAACATTTTTACCTCTCTTTGATTTAAATAAAGTAGTGTACTTTGTTTTTGTATTGCAAATGAATAAAGAAAATCTTTTTTTTATTTTGTCCATGAGAATGTTCATGTGCCTGCATTATCCTTATTTCAATTGTGGCAAATAGATTTATCTAAAATTATTGAATCAAAATGAAATCTTGTAGGACTTCGGTGATTTTTATTTTCAGCTTCTATTAATAATATAATTGTATTGTGTGTTTTTTATTTCTATAGTATAACTTTGAAAGTTATGGATTTTATAGGGGTTGGAAAATTTTTAAATTATGATACAAATGAGAATTTTTTTTTTTTAATCACTCGAGGACATTTTTCCATTTTTTGTTCAGATAGAGTGGGAAGGGGAGAGAGGAAGAGAGAGAGAGAGAAACATTGATGTGAAAGGGACACATTGAGTGGCTACCACCCGCACGGCCAACCAGGGCCGGGGACAAACCGCAACTGAGGTACATGCCCTTAGCGGGAACCAAACCCGGTCTCTCTGGAGCGCAGGTCAACGTTCTAACCGCTGAGCCAAACCGGCCAGGGCTTTTTGAATGTTTTTAATGATACGCACCCTCAGTTTCTTTTTTAAAAGTACAGATATTTTTTATTTGTTTTTACTGACACTAGATTTTCTAGTTTTTTATTTAATTTATTTGTAAACAGTAAGTTTTACCAGACTGTCCTTATTGCTGTGCTGTTAGTCACGTCACTGGGATTCCCACTTTGCTTACACTGCTGTGCGGTGTCAACTGGAATGCATTGTTTCACTCTGGCGCATATCCAATCTCCTTTTCCCTTGTCCCACACACATTATGCATGCCATACCTGCAAATCAGCTTCTGTTGTGTAATGAATCTAATTTACTTTCTGCCACACTCATACTAGGTTTTCAGTGGTTAGCCATAAAGATAGTTAAATATATCAGTATTGGTATGGTATAGGTGTAGGTGTAGATATATATTATGTAGTATCTTAGATACACACAGACACACACGCACTTTAATTCTGCTAGAATGCATTTAGAGTATTTCCACAGGTGTTAAGAAATGTGTAACGTTAACTGCTGAAAAGAATTCAAGGGTTCATTGTAAAACTGAAGTCAGTGAATGGAAAGAAAATGGAAATCCATTCTTAAGAAGATCTGAGCTTTATAGGAGATCAATTTTTACTCTTGCCCTCCCAAATAGTAATCCTTTTATCTAAGGTTAGCAATACATATATAAACATTGAGTAACCCACTCAGCATTACTGGTGAGTAGTAGTGTAGATAGAGATTTCATTTAGCTGGGAAGTAAAATGAATGGTATCTGCTTAACATCAAACAGGAACTTGGCACTGTACAAGTGGGTAATGAAAGAAGGTGCAGTTTTCTACACATTTCCAGAACCTGCAAGTACCCATATCTGACCACATTTCCAGATTTAAATATTTCTTTTCATAACAATGCTATCTTTCTAGTCACAGGCTGGAGAGTCAGTATTGACATGAGAACAGCCTTCCTGTCCTCAGTATTCCTTCCCTAACTACCCACTCCTGTCCAGTTGGTTTTTAGATCATGTCATACCCACTTCCCAATTCTTTTATCCTGGGTTAGGCTCTCCAAACTGCTTGCCTGAGGGCTTCTAAATCTTCAACATGGATTTTCTGCCTCCAGCCTTTCTGTACTCCTAACATGTAGGTCAGCAATCTTGCATGAAGGATGATGTCACATGGATGATACACCCTACACCACTTTTTCTTTCACATAAGAAGGCATATCAGATTGTAAGAACGAGTGATAGTATAGAAATAGTATTGAAGCTACTCTAATTTTTAAAAGACACAGCTTTATGCTTATATTGCTAATTGTTTTATACACCATTCTTTGAACAAAATATACCTTTTCCTGCTGCCTGTAATGCCCTCTCAATTGTACTTTTTATTTTATTTTTTAAGATATAAATCATACCATTTATTTATTTGAATTTTAGAGGATGTTTGTTAAAGCTGGGGACAGTGAAACAAGAAAGGGCTGGGGAAATGAGCCTAGGCTGCTTTGGCTCACTAAGAAGTCAGAGACAAGGGGCCTTGCCGGAATGAACTGCCACTGCCCATTGCTGCCCTGTTTGCAAGCCTTGTGGGGTCTCTTAGAGTCTAGGAGATGCATGCCTGTGGGTTATCCACACCAGCAGGAATTTTGGTTGTTGCATGAAACACAGTTAAAGCAATATTAATTTTTTTAAAACTTACCTTTCCTATATTTCATGTTTTTAAAATCCTGTACATTTCTTAAGACCCAATTTGAAGGTTGGCACTTACACAAAAAAATTCCTGCTACTATTGGCAAAGAACAATCTTTTCATCTTTAGAATTTGCTCTGTACCTAGTTTTTACTGCGTAACACTTACCTGCCCTACATAGTATTGTAGTCACCTGAATATGTGTTGTAAATTGCAGGTGTGGTATACAATAGAAGTTTCTTGAATCAATAAATGAATGTTGAATTTTATGCTTTCTAGATTAATTATGGTCAGTGATAATAAATAGAGACTGGTTGGCAGCAACAAAGTACTCCAGTGTATAAACCATTGATAGTAAACTATTTCTGACACAGTAATTTGAGAAAGTGTTCTGAACAGTTACTTAGCATTCAGAAGATATTTATTAATTAATTTACATTTACTCCAAAATTATTTAGAGAAGAATCTTTGAGGATAATGAAGATGAACATGCTGACTTTTTTGAATGTATTCAAATAGTTGTGCTAAGCACAGTTAATTAGAAAAGGTCTCTCAAGTGATTGTACTTAAATATAATTGTAGCCAAATATAATGCGTGTCTTACAAGCATTTAGCAATGTTTTTCCCCTGGGGGCATTTCTCAACCTTTTTTTCTTTGTTGTGTTCTTCTGAATGGCTTACATAATTCGTGAGAAGTGTTCAATAAATGTAAACTGTTGTTATTAGTGTTGATGTTATAGTAAGGATTTACTTGGGAAGCCCAAAATCAAACACAACAGTATACAAGGAAAATGACAAATATTGAGGATTAAGCCAAAGCTGTAGAATTTTGGAATTTCTCTATTGTAATAGTTTTTCAAATACCTCATTATTAATATTAGTTACCCAATTTGAAAAAATAAACTGTAGAGTATTAGGGATATTCTTCAACTCCTAGAGCTAGACAGATACTTCTCCAAAAGGTTACACTGCCTGTCAATAGCAGAATTTAAAGTTAACCTCTAGTATGCAAATCATATTATTGCTGTGCCTTTTAAAATGTATAAATAAATATCAAAAACTTAATCAATTTTTATTACTAGGATTTAAAGAGGAAAATATACGATAGAAATCTTTAATGTAAAAAAGAGTTGATTAATTCATTGTAACCTAAAGCTTTACTAAGTGTAAAAAAAATTGTGTAAGACTTCCTCATTCCCATGCATTTAACTTTGAATAATAACAGTTTTTTCCAGCTTGAACTCTTCCAAGATGTACTGTTTTGTTTCTGAACTTTCTTTGCATGAAAGTACTATCTATTCTAGTCTTAATCTTGTCTTTTAATTTATCCATAATGCTTTTATGATAATATTTCATTAAAAGCACAAAAGCATTCATCTTCATACAAATGATTTAAATATAGCTACAAGCTTTTAAAGAATGACTTGTTTCTTTATACATTTATATCTAATAAATGATGAAAATGTGAAATATATAAATATTATTTGATGACTGTTACCAAACCAATTTTATTTCTGTATGCCATTATTTGTGATCACTAATAGAATACTTTTTAAAATATAGGAACTCAGTGAGCTCAGCGACTCAGAAATAGTGTGTGGCAAATTGTCAAAACCTTTGCATCTGCTTTGATGTGACAATTCATCTTTGACATATGAATGTAGGATATAAATGTTAATCCAATAGTGAAAGACTGACTTAAAACTGATTTTGTAACTGGCTGATCTGTGTCAGACTTGAATTTGAATAACTAACTAAAATACTGGTTTTCCTTCTTTAGTGTTTAGGACAAATAATATAAAACAGATACTGTGCAGTATACTAACATTATTGCTACATGTTCCTACAGATGAAAATGATAATATTGAGATAGATACTAACGAGGAGATTCCTGAAGGCTTTGTTATAGGAGATGGAGATGAACTTACTAACTTAGAAAATGACCTTGATACTCCCGGTAATTTCAAATTATAAATATTTTGTGTCCTGCTGCATGGCAAACTTTATCATTATATTTTTATTATTATCTCATTAATGGTGATAATAAGTTCTTTTTGTCGTTTTATTACATTTATGTCCTCACGAATCATTTAACTAAATCCACCTTCCATCAACTTTGTTATTATTTGTTTTAGATTTAGTTAAAATTATCAATAAAATTGGAATAGCAAATTGTAGTTAGAGTTCTCTTATTACTAAGATTTACTTAAAAACTTTTTTTGTTTAATTATATATTAATTTGAGAGAGAGAGAGAGAGAGAGAGAGAGAGAGACATCAGTTTGTTGTTCCAATCATTCATACGTTCATTGGTTGTGCCCGGGCTAGGATTCACTTTTATATTTTATGTTATATGATACAATTTGTAGGCATTCAATCATTGGTTCCCTTCTTAACCTAAATATTTTGGTGTAATGTTACAAGGTATAGATATAGTACCTATGGAATTCTTCAAATGTAAATCAGATTTTCTGACTTGATTACAATTGTCTTAGTTATGATATTATTTTGCAAATTTTTGGCTTGCTTTACTACTAATAATTTATACATACGTATCTGATTAGAATAAGACACTTTGAAAACTGCTTATGTAGACTGCTATTTATCACATATCTTATATCAATAAATACTATACCGATAAGCACATTGGTAATTGACCTTCTAGGTTATTTTTTTAAATATAAAGATATTTGCTTATGGTTTAATAGATGAATGTTTCATATGCATTTCCTTTGTAAGTCAACAGCAGGTAACAGTACAAAGCTTTGTATACCAGAGGGGTTCCATAAATGCTTATTGAATTGAATTCTTATAGCAATAAAAAGTCTTTAGTTATCTTTCTAGAATTAAAGGTAAGGAACTGAGGTCCTTAATATCTATATTTTCCTATAAAAAGCTAAAGGGAGTGAGAGCAGGTCTTCTTCTTAGCACTGACATGCTACTGAAATGCTAAACTGTTTTGTTTCTTCCTCTGTTTGAAACCATGCTGTTATTTCTCCAAGAAACAATCAACCTGGGTCTTCTTATCTATAGGGAGTACCTAATAAAACCCATACCCTTTTGTCAGTAGCTCCTTCATGGTCTAATATTAAATTATGCTCTACCAGGTAGGTGTTGTTTGTTTATAATTGTGCAAGTCCAGGAAATGCTGACATAAAAGGAAAACATTTAAATGTTTATCCCAAAATTAGGACTGTCTTTTATTTCTTCCTATTTTAAATACTGTAGAACTTGGGAAAATTTGATTTTTCTTTTTGAAAAAGATTTTTGTTGTTGCTTACCCACCTTTTCACCACCCCCACCAGCAGCTTTATCAGAAACCACTAATGTCCCTTTATTGCTGATGACCTTCATAAGTACAGAATTGAAGGCTTAGCAGTCAATTTATGAAAGTATAAAACCAATGTCAATAAGTGATGTATATTTCCTCATTTTACAATAGATTATAAAGACAGGAAAAATTAGCTATTGCTTAGGTAACATGAAGGGAATTTTCTAGTTTTAGTTATAGTAACTTTGTGGGGTACTTTAAAGTTTGATTACTATTAGTTGTAATAGGCTTGACTCTTGTCCTTTTAAAAAACTTTCTTCCTACTTTTTGCCAAAAGAGAAAACCCGTCTCAGTTTTTCTTTTTTTGAAGTTAGCTAATATATTGTTTACAACTCAAGAATGCCAATAAATGTTGGCATGTGCATAGTACAGACTTTCTAAATCAGGCTACAGTTTATTTCATGGTTATAAGAAATAAGAATGCAAACTGGAATCTGGAAGCATGTAGCTTACATTCTGATTTTTATCCTTGCTTTATTTTCCCCAAAATTCATTTTTTAATATGTATATATGTCATAATGTTTTAATAATAAATTGTTTAATCTTTATCTTGATTTGACCATAGTTCATCAGATATTGTTTAAAAGAGAAGCCTAGCAATATAAACTGACCAATTTGCATGAAAGTAATGATAATAGCATTTATTAAGAGTCTTATAATTAGAAAACCTATTAATCTTTATGAAAAATATCATTCACCAAATGGTTGGCATATCTTTTACAACCATTTTATTAAAGAGTTGCTTTGAGTGAATTTGTTTAAGTAGAATTATTTATTTCTATTTTATTATTAAAAATTAATGTACTTGCTAAAAATAATTTGAAGTTTTTTTTTAAGTTATAGCCATATTTTATTTATCTTAAATTTCTATCCATGTTTAATACATTACAAAATTTTATCATCATTATTGTATTTCTGCCCTCTAATTAGAAGGTATTTGTAAACATATACCGTTTCAATACTGGGTATATGTGTACACAGATAAACATCGGATTCTAACAGTGTATACATGATTGTTTGAGATCATATTAAGAATTTATTTTAGTATTATAGTATATAAATTTAATGTACTAGAAGAATTGAAACTCTAAAATATAATTTAGAATCAAATTTATCACCTTTTAAAAATATCTATTTCATAATAGCTGGTTTTATTATATATAACCTAAGTAGTTAATCATATAAATATATACATCAAATACAGACTTAGGTTTTCAGATAAATATAGCTGCTATTTACTATAGTGTAAATGAATCGTCTTTAGGTGTATTGACTATATTCTTTAAAGGGACTGATTTGGGGGGAAAATACATATATGTGTTTATATATACACTAACAATATATGCTGAGAGACTAAATCTTAATTTTTCCCACCACAAAAAAGAAATGATAATTATGTGACATGGTAGAGGTATTAACTAATGCTGCAGTGGTAATCATATTGCAATATATAAATGTATCAAATCAATACCTTAAATTTATACAATGTTATATATGTCAGTTATATCTCAATTTTTAAAAAGAATATAGCCAACATACGTAATGACTACTCGGTTATACTATAGTTAGATAGTATGTAGTTATACATATATATGTAAAGAGTTCTGTATATGTCTGCACTGATATGGTATTACACAACCCAAATGTCCTTTTTCTTTTTTTAATATAGTAATATTTTTATGATGTACCTTAAATTGATAGCCTATACATATAAATGCATCTTACTCGGTTATTCATAGTGCTTGCATATTTAACAGAACAAAACACTAAGTTGGTGGACTTGAAGCTGAAGAAGCTCCTAGAAGTTCAGCCACAGGTGGCAAATTCACTCTCCAGTGCTTCTCAGAAAGCTATAACTGAGAACTCAGAGCAAGACATTAAGGTAAATCTTACTTGTTTAAAATATTTGACTTAGTATCTGTGTATTCTAATTTCCACTAGCATTCTCTAATCCTAAAATCAATTTCTTACCAATTCTTCACATTAAGATTAAGATATAAGACTTTTTATTAAATAGCCAATAAATTAAATATCAATATGGTAATCACTATTCATCTACTCTAAGTTGATAATGTTGGTAAAAGTAGAAACTATTCTTGACTTCTACATGTTTTTATTTTTCTAAGAAGAATTTTGCTAAGAGAATTCTGTCACATTTTTTCTATCATCCTCAACTTTTAACTAGTTTGGATAAACTAAAACTAATGTTAATTAATATCTTAAGATGATATGTAATAGAATTTAAATTTTTTGAACTTGCATGTGTTTTGTGTCTATATGAATCTTACTTCTTTTAGGATTTTAGCCAAAATGCCATATTATAGTGATAGTATTATTATTTAGACTATTTACATTATGTCCATTCAAGCCTTTCCCCCTTTTTGCACTGTATGATTAATATTTTTCTAGCTTTAGGGTACTTCTAGTCCTGTATAACTTTTCACCCACCTGCGGACTATGGGGACTGCCCTGCTGACTGAAAGGATTTCCTTCCCCTGACACAGAGATGCTTTGAAGTCCCAAAACAATGACTTTCATTGCTTTTTCCTTATACTGTCGGTTTCTATAAATTGGTGATGAAAGTGTGTGGTAGCACTAGAGGACTTTCGGTCTCTATCTTTGAACAAAAGGAAGCCTGGATCAGGTCTGATTTTTTGCGTTCAATTTAGCTTTCTGCAGTGGATTTAATGCAGAATGAAGCTGGCCTAAGAATAATACAATGGATTGAAAAGGCAAACTGAATTAGTGGGTTTAAAGGAATACATTTGTAAAGTGGCAGAAGTACCCAGTCATAAAAAGGTTTCTTAAGATGGGATTTGCTGGCTAATCGCACTGATATTTTAACATGTTGCCAGGCCTCAAAAATTTAGCCATGTTTATTTTGGTAAAGACTTGAGTTTTAGACTTTTGGGCAGTTATTATGATAACAGTAGAATACATACATTTTTTTTTTCCTTTTTATTGAATTTACTGCGGTGATGGGTTAAAAAAATTATACAAGTTTCAGGTGCACAATTCCACAACACATTATCTGTACAGTGTATTGTCTGTTCACCACCCCAAGTCAAGTCTCTTTCCATCACCATTTATCCCCCCATACCCTCTTTTAACCTCCCCACCCAACCTCTCCCCACAATCACTACATTGTTGTTCGTTCCCATGAGTTTTTATCTTTTTTTTTTCCTTTTTGCTCAATCCCTCCACACTTTTCTAAACAAACAAACAAACCTAACTAGCATATTATAAGCATGATACTAATAAATATATAACTTTAAAAAATAAATATAGGTATTTTCATTCTTAAGGTTTAATTATTTAAGTATATTAAATTGGTTTTGCTTTCCAGTAAGCTCATGTAGTAATTTTTAAAGTTATTCCAACAAAAGGTGTGCTTTAAACAGCTTGTCTTTGTATGGATCTTTTTAGTTAAGATTTTTAAAATGGTGCTTATAAAGAACATATAGAGTCCATCTGTTCTCTTGAAGCTTTCAGCATTGATTTGGGGTTTTATTATTTTTTTTAATAAAATGCAGTTTACACGTTTATAAATGAGGCATTCTGTGTTTGTGGAAAAGGATAAACTGTTACCTTCCCTTGAGGATTCTGTATCCCAGGCCTCCTTGAGGCTAGAGAATAGGCCATTGGAGGACTCCCTCATTACCGATTGTCTCAATGCAGAGGAAGGGCAAAGTCTTGGTAGCTTTTGATAACCAGTTTCAGCATTCAGCAGGCTTAGCTATTAGTCATGCATCTTAGCCTTTCCCTATTTACTTTCAAAACACTTAATAAAAATAATAAAAGATTAGGTATAAAATGAAATATTTGTTTGCTACACAGCACCTCGGTATCTGCAGCTTCCACACACTGCGGTGGTTCAGTCTTCTGGGATATTTCTTGTTGATAGAACCATTTGAATTTGTTACCAGTATTAACATAGGAAGCTCTAGAAAAGATAATTGTAGTTTCCTTAGCTGCAAAGGGCTTACTTACAAATCTGGCTTTGGAAAGTTATAGCTGATGAAATGCAGTTCAGTGGGGGTAGTATTATAATCCTACCTTTTAGCCTTCATCCAGCATTAGTGGTTTATCTCAATGGGCATAAAATTAGAAACTAGTTCTTCTTGTCATACAAGTCTGTGGGGCTGTACAAACCGATGGGGCAGAATAGCAGGGGGAATAGACAGAGGCAACATGGCTTTTAAATGATACATATCATCTGGAGAAAACACAGTGTCTGATGAATCAAAGTTAGTAAGAGTGAGCCTCCATTTAAACCATGTCTCCCAAAGATTTTGGTTACAGGTAACAGAACTTGCAGTTGAGCTGTTTAGAGCTCTTTAAAATCCTTTTTCTTTCAAAAAGTTTCTAAATTGGCATTATCTTAAATCAGTAAAAATTGTTTTACTAATGTGCAATTTCATATTTATAATATCAGGACTCTCTTACCATGTTTGTTGTACTTTTAGAATGGCACAGAAGATCTCCGGACTGAGCGATTACAAAAAGCAACAGAACGATTTAGAAATCCTGTTGTGTTCAGTAAGGATTCTACAGTCAGAAAAACTCAACTTCAGTCTTTCAGTCAATATGTTGAGAATAGACCAGGTAGGTACACTTTTTAAAATGTTTTCCCATCTTATGATTTAACATTATTTTGCTGTATATATATGTTTAAAAGCTGATAATGTAAATTCACATTTCAGTACACAAATATCAAGCTTTATAATAATTTTACATGTCTTTCCTTTTTTTTTAAGAGATAAAAAGGCAGAGATCAATACAGGAAGATACAAAGAAAGGAAATGAGGAGAAGGCAGCGATAACTGAAACTCAGAGGAAGCCATCAGAAGATGAAGTGCTTAATGTATATTAATTTTTTGTGTGGTTTCATGATTGCTGATAATTCCAAACTGTATGTGGAAATAGTGCCTTTATTTGTTAAAATGAGATGTTAGGTTTTTTAAGATGTCAATCTCCAGTGCATTCAAAGCAGAGTGAGAGGGGTGCACTGTTGAATTAGTCTGCAGTGTGGTGATAATTGTCAGATAAAAAAAAATGAATTTTTCAGAGTTCCACAGCCCCAGCTTCCTTGAGACATTTCCATCAGGGCACTTCCCATAAAGAGATTCCAGTATTGATCTACCGGGAGGATTTTAATTATTACAATAGCAGATACCGCAGAGCTGCAGTTAGAGGGAAAAGTCACATGAGACCTGCTAGAATTTCTCAGCCAACCCATTTTGTTGGCTTGGGTTAATGGGTGTTCAACCTTTCCATTATCCAGATCAGCCGTGAATTACTAGCTGAATGATGTTTGCATTAATATAATATATATGGTAATTTCTTCACTTAATTAACAGGGAGGTTCAGCTCAGTAGGGGTATGGGCTGATCATGTGTAAAATTGATTTGTGAGGGAAATATTTGATAGACCGCAGGGAGAAAGCTGCTTTTGATGGACAGCTGTGGGACAGAAGCAGGAAGAACAAGTTTTAACTTGAATTTTTGTCTGAAAGCATAGCTCTCTTTAATGGTGCTACTTTTTTTTATTATCTACAGTTTGTATAAATGTTTTTATTGCTTTTACTGTTAAAATAGTCTTTGTTGGGTTTTAAAATACTTGGTAAGTGCACCCAGAGTTACAAACTACATTTTAAGGCCCTTAAAAACTTCTCATTTTTAAGCTATTATACTAAGACCCCATTACATATAATAGCTCACCGAAATATCCCGATGAATTATTCGGTATAATTTTTAAGTTGCAGAATACATGACGATACTATATATTTACACAAAATAAATCTGATTATAAACTTTGTTACTGTTTTTAACTGAATTAATTAGTAAAAGCAATGAAGTTTTATGTGTTGCTTATCACATTTGCTTTCTTATATCTTTATTACTTATATTGTCTTTGAAAACCATTATGTTCGAACTCTCTGGATGGAATGAGAAAACAAAAGTTCCTTTTGAAAATATTCTGCTGTCTGGCAGATAAGTACAAAAACCATTCACCAGATTACTCCAGATTTTAAAGTTAACATTAGCATTTCCTTTTTTTATAATTGTTCTGTTATATTTCATATTAAGAAAGAATAATATCTATTTTGTATGAACCTTTAAAAAATACAGTGACTTATTTGATCATACTATCCCAAGAAATTGTTTTATAATTTCTTAAAATATTTCAACTTGAAGTTTGCCAGCTACCACAATCAAGTTAACAATAAGCTAATATAAATTGAGCTAATGTGTGAGTACAAATATTTACTCATTCTAAAAATATATAATTTATACATATGGCTAGACATGTTTATTGAGCATGAGAATTCTAAAGTATGCTCATAAATAACATTTCTTGATTTTTGTTTCTTGTTTAAGGCGTACCGAAAGATAATCCCTCATGGCTTCTTAGAGATTAATATGCTTCTAGGTAGGAAAGGGATTTGACAGCAGAGGATTGTTCATATTTATTTCTCTGAATAAATAATGTTATAAGTGCTGATGGTGGTGGTGGTGGTGGTGATGGTGGTGGTGGTGGTGGTGAGAGTAATCACTTAAGTAGTTCTTCAGTATTTCTGAGCTACTTAGAAAACATAGCCTTATAAATGTCACAAGGTAAACAGGTATTCCAAATCCAAAGGAAGCTATAACCCATCAATTTGTAACTATGCCATTGATAGTAACCCTGTCCCTAATGATTTAAATTTGTAATACGAAAATAAGAAACAAGACTATATGGGTACTTTATAATAGAACTGCTACTTCAAATAAAACTTATAAGGATGATTTTTTTAAATATGAATGGTTGTAGAAAGTAAAATTTCAAGTTGAGATCCAAATTTGATTAAATGGAAAATTAATCAGCCTACTGGTTGCGTTAGAGCCTATGTGGCAAGGTTTGAAACCACCTGTCAAGTTAGAATTCATAGCTACGATAATTAGTAATACATCAACAGAATGACATATTAAAGTATAGGAGCCGGCTGGAGGGAAGACTGGAGATATTAGAAACTAAACTTCTGTTTTTATCATTTTAGAATCATTTTCAATAGTATACCCACTATGAAAACAAAAAAGCTCTCTTTAATTTTATATTTTTTGTAAGAACAAATCTGTCTGATTTTTCAGGACAGATACTTTAAGAAACAATTCTTTAGTAAAAGTCCAGTTTTCTATATTACAGTTTTGAATTAAAGGTGTCATTGGTGTTTATTTTGACATTCACTAAGGGGGAAATTGTCCTGTGTCCTTGTCCATGCTTAAATAACTCTGACTCAACTGTAAAGAGAAGTTTTTATAACTTAGTGTTAACTTTTGAAATCTGGCAAATCTGGATGTGAAACTATAAATATATTACTAAACGGTTGAGATTTTTTTATTCACAAAAGTTTTGCTACACGTAATACATATGAAAATTCTTTGGTTCACAGGGAATTGCTTTTTGGTACTAAGGGTGATACTAAGGGTGTATTTGGTTCTCTAGGTAAGTGCTTTACTAAGTGTTTGTAGAAAGGGAAAATGCAACTTACAAGTGATTTTTTTTTCCCCTTCCTGTTTGTTCTCGTTAACAGAAAGGGTTCAAAGACACCAGTCAGTATGTTGTAGGAGAATTGGCAGCACTAGAGAATGAGCAAAAGCAAATTGACACCCGTGCCGCGCTGGTGGAGAAGCGCCTCCGCTATCTCATGGACACAGGTACGGTGCCCAATTACACTGTAAACAGTTTTGGCAAATTGAGCGTTCACAAACTCTTATAGAGTTTTGGAAGTGTGAATCTTTGAAGCCTGAATGTTCAGCAGAACTGCCTTGAAAATAAAAAGGCTGCGATTTGCAGCCACCTCTCTGGGCCCTGGTGATAAGAGTGCCTTCATGGGAAGTGATAACTCGCCCTGATACCGTGTGAGCCAGCACTATTGAACAGTGTGCTCATCCATGCAGAGTTGGAATACACATCTGTGCCTCATTGATATGCCACTGCTTAAAAAAAAAAAAAAGTAAGATCTTTACTGTTCTACTGATTTATTGGAGAAAAAAAAGATTTGGCCAGCTAAAGCCATGTACTGCATGAAACAGAGCACTATGCATAGGGGATGGCTCCATGGACTAGATCACTGAAATTTGAGAATACTATCTGGTTACTGATGCTCCACAATTTTTTTTTTCAAGAGAACAGGTTTTTAAAAGTCTGTAATACTTTGTGTCACAGTTGCATTTGAAAGGATTAAGGCATATAGGAAGGTTTGTAAAAATGGGTTAGAGCAGTAAGTAGCTCCTAACCAGAGGGTAGATTGGTATTTGATGCTGATTGCCAATAGTGATTGAATAAATATAAGTACACAATAAGCTATTGGGGAAAAAAGTATGTGTATTTACACACACATATTTCTTTAAAGTGCTCCTCCTACAAAAGGGGTAAAAATGAGAAATAGATTAAAATCGTACAAAATTTAAAGTAAATTATATTAATTTTATGGCAGTATTAAAATAGATTGATAAACTAGTAAAATAGATTACTAAATTAATAGTCATAGATTAGGATTGGAAATTTTTTCTGAAATATTTCTTCTTTATTTGCCAGAAATGTATTTATAATTAAAAATTTCCTCCAAAAAAGATATATGAGACATTTGAAAATGCCTACACTAGTGAAATCAGAACACACTGGAACAGAAGGAGACCTTTGGCTTTATTTGGCCCGTTGGGTTTTACACTGTGTTCTGTGAAGTCCTAAAGCTTCTTCAGAGACACCTGGGGGCTGCCAAGACAATAAGGAGCAGAAAGACAGGCTTCTGAGTTTCTTACCTCACTTCAAACAGAATAGCTCTGAAATATTTGAAATAGCAGGCTTCTTGGCAGAGTTCATTTATAGAGAAGGTTCTGCTGCTTAAAATTTAAAACCAAGAAAACTTTTAATAATTTTCTTGAAAACTACTGCCTAACCCTGTCATTGTATAGAGGAGACAGAGGCACAAGAGAAGCTCAACATCACATAGATCAGTAAGTGACCAACCTTAGACTAGAATTCAAGTCACCAGAACCCTATCAAACAGGATCCTTCCTTCTACACCAGATTACGTAGAACACGTTTACCGTTGCCCTAACAAGTTACCTGTATGCTCAGCCTTATGCATATACATTTGTTTGGATTCAACATATGTACCAAAAACCAATGTATTGTTTCACATCTGTATTTTTTGTTTGATTTCTAAGGGATTTTGAAAATATTAGTTGTGTTAACTATATAAAAAAAGGTAAACTGGGTAGTATAGTTTCTATTATATATTTTGTTTATTTATTTTAATATGTTTTTATTGATTTTTTTTTAAGAGAGAGAGGAAGGGAGAGAGAGATAGAAACATTGATGTGAGAGAGAAACATCAATCAGCTTCCTCCTGCATGCCCCCAACTGGGGACCAAGCTTGCAACCTGGGCATGTGCCCTGAGCAGGAATTGAGCTGGGACCTCTCAGTCCAAGGGATGATGCTCATTCCACTGAGCCACACTGGCTGGGCTATTTATTTATTTTTAATAATTTTTTCTTTATTGATTTTAAAGAGAGAGGAAGGGAGAGGGGGAAAGATAGAAACATCGATGAGAGAGAACATTGATTGGTCACCTCCTGCATGTCCCCCACTGGGGATCAAGCCCACAACCAGGAATCGAACTGGCAACCTCTTGGTGCATGGGTTGATCCTCAACCATTAAGCCACACCAGTGGGGCTGTAATACAGTTTAAAATTATTGCCATTAAATATTTTAAGGAGAACAATTTTTTTTAAACAAATTCTTCCAAGTGAACCATCTTTCCTTTTTGTATTAGATAAAATAGATGTTGCTGTACAAGAAGTCTTGTGCCACTAGAGAAAAAGCTAGAAATTGTTTCCTTCTCTTCATTCATATTTAGAGGCTTATTTATTGAGGTTTCTAACCAAAAGAGACTCAAGTTCTTCTTCCCATTCCACATATTACTAATGAAGCCGTGAAATGGCTGCATTCCAACTACAGATCATGTATAATCTGAAAGTTTTGGAGAATAAATTGATTCTAGAATCTTTCCAGGACTTTATATTCCTTATTTTGCCAGACAGAATCTTATCTAGACTTGGTTTGCTGCTGCAGACTCAGGCTAAAATGACCTGGTTCTCCAACTTGATAAGCTCCAAGAATCACTCTGCACTGTCTTGAACCTCCTCCAGTGCGAATAATGGTTTCCTAAGATGTGCCTAAGCCTAGCTAGTATCTGAAGTAAAAAATAAGATGTTAGAAAGGGAAAGCATATGTTCATCCTTTTCTTTTTTGGGGGGGTAGTGGTTAATAGTTCCAACTTTTCATTTATTATAGTAGTTCCTTTTTTTGGTATATTAGTGTTTTCAATGTACTTTCTGACTCTCAGTCTATTAAATAGAGCAGATAGTTCCATGTTCTTTTTATAAGGAAACTGAAGCTCAGATGGGAGAAATGGCTCATTTAAGATGGACTAATTAGTAATGGTTGAATTAGAGCTTGAACTCAAGTTTTTAGGTTTTCTAGCTCTTGAGTCAGTCCACCATAGCTTTCCCACCATAGCTTCTTTACAGAACAAATATATATTATCTGCTATGTCAGTTTTTATATACTTGTAGATGTTGACTATATACAATTTTTATTGATTTAAAGTTCACATATCTTAAATTAACCATTTTAAAGTATACCGTTTAGTAGCATTTAGTGTATTCATAGTTGTAAATCACCACCATTTCCAGTGTTTTTTATCACCCTAAACTGAAACGTGTAAGTGGAATCTAATAGTCGTTGCTCTTACATGTCTGACTTCTTTTCCCCAAATGTGTTTTCAAGGTTTAACCATGTTGTAACATGTACCACTACTTTATTTCTTTTTGTGGGTGAATAATATACCACATTTTATTTATGTATTCATCTATCCATTGAGGGACACTTGGGTTTTCACCTTCTGGCTACTATCAACATTTGTGTACAAGCATCTCTTTGAATCTATGTTTGTAGTTCTGTGGGGTATATACCTAGAGTTGGAATTGCTGGGTCATATGGTAATTCTCTATCTAACTCTTTGAGAACTACACTAAATTTTAAATGAGTTGTGAAGTATACTTAGAAATTGATTTTGTGGAAGTGAGAATGCATTTTCCAAAACAAGCACTGTTAAAAGCATCCACAGCCCCAGCAAAGTCAAATAATTCAAAAAGTTGTCCTGGATTTGAGTCCTTGGTTCCCAGAGCTTAAGCAGCTCTGGGTTTTTAGCATGAGACCCTTTGACATCGAAGGTCTAGCGTCCTGAGAGGGAGGTAGTTGGAGCCTGGATGGTGGCCTAGACTGCTGGGCATTTTTCCTGGTATGTTGGAGAAAGCTCTAGTAAGAAAGGAGCAAAGGAATGTAAGAGAGAGGCTTGATATATCCGACAACAAGAGAGGAATGTGCAAGGGATGAAAAGGCAGTAGAGGAGGAAGGGCTCAAAGGATCCTAACATCCTTTTGGCAGAATAGCATCAGTGGCAGAGACAAAGCAGCTGTGGGGATTTTTATTTCTGAAATTGAGTAATCCTAAATCAGTGATCATCTGAATACTAAATAACAATACTGTGTGTGTGTGTGTGTGTGTGTGTATGTGTGTATGTGTGTGTACTGCCATTCCACCTGAAATCTATAAAATCCTATGCAAATACTAGATAATTTTTTCCATCAGCTTTTTTTGTTGTTGTTACAGATGTTTCTCCTTTTTCCTCCATTGACACCCTCCTTCCCCTCCCTCTCCGTCCCATCCCCAGCTTTGTTGTCCATGTTCATTGGTTATGCGTACATGCATATAAGTTCTGTGGTTTATTTCCCCCCCACCCCCTCTTCTGGGGATTTTCAGTTTGTACCCTACTTCCACGTCTCTGGGACTACCTATTCTTCAGACTGTTATGTTCATTATATTCCACAAATAAGTAAGATCATATGATATTTGACTTTCTCTGCTTGGCTTATTTCGCTTAGGATAATACCTTTCAGGTCCCTTCATGTCGTCTCAAAGGATAAGAGATCTTTCTTTCTTACAGCTGCATAGTGTTCTATTGTGTATATGTACCACATCTTTTTTATCCATTCGTCTACTGATGGACACTTGGGCTGTTTCCAGATCTTAGCTATTGTAAATAGTGCTGCTATGAACATTGGGGTACATATCTTCTTTCTGATTGGTGTTCAGGCTTCTTAGGGTATATTCGTAGAAGTGGGATCACTGGGTCAAATGGCAATTCAACTTTTAATTTTTCGAGGTAACACCATAGTGTTTTCCATAGTGGCTGCACCAGTCTGCATTCCCACCAGCAGTGTACTAGAGTCCCCTTTTCTCCACTCCCTCGCCAGCACTTATTGTTTGATCCATCAGCTTTTAATTGGTTTGTTATTGTTTTGTTTTTGTTTGATAATTGTTGCAGAGGATGAATTTTTACATTTCTAGCACCTAACCTTTATAATGGTTACTTCTTTGGCAACAGCAAAACTTGTTAGTTGGAAACATATATGTGTTCTAAACTGACATTTTGTATTAAGTATGGCACTAATGGATCTTTACCAGCAATGTTGTTGTAACCCTTGAAAAAATAGAATTTATAGCAAAAATGCTGATGGGACCTTTTACTAAAGTGCTACAAATAATCTTACTATAATCAGTGGTGTTTATTTTTCATTCCCAATCTATTTTTATTTTAAGATTATCAAACTTTCTTAGTATAGAACTGTAGAATTTAAACTAATGATTATTTTAAGTGACAATATTTTATCTACATTTTGAATGCAAAATTAAACATTAGGGGGATTACAGTAAAATTGCATCTTACAACTTTGTAACCTTTAAGCACTGATAAAAATGATAAGTTTCTAAGTTTCTGGGCCAAAAATACTAATTCTGTAGCTTTTTGTACTATCTACTACAGAAACCTAACTGAACATTTAAAAACCCTAAAGCCCGGCCAGTGTGTCTCTGTCAATTGAGCATGGTCCCATGGACTAAGAGGTCCCAGTTTGATTCCCAGTCAGGGCACATGCCCGGGTTGTGGTCTCGAACCCCAGTAGGGGTTGGGCAGGAGGCAGCTGATCAGTGTTTCTCTCTCATGTTGATGTTTCTATCTCTCTCTCCAAAAAATCAGTAAAAACATATTTTAAAAAATAAAAATATTAAATATACCTTGGGAAAATGAAAATTAAAAATAAGTAACTTTTCTACACATTCTGAGGAATGGTTCTTTACCTCATCATTTGAGGAACACAGTGCAGTTTTAAAGCAGAGAGCTGGGCCCACAAATAAAATTTTTGAGTTGTAAAGATGACAATGATAGTCGATATTTATTACGTATATGTCTGGCTCTATGGAAACTGTTTTAAATGCATCATTTCCTTCTCACAATGGCCCTGTGAGATAGGTTCCATTAGTAACTGGAACTATTAATAAACATGTTTTTCATTGAGGAAACTGAGGCTCAGGGAAGGAAGGAACTTGCCCAGTTCAACAGTTCTCAAGTGATAGAGCCAGGAGTCAAACCCAGACTAATGGCTCTGGAACTCAACTTCCAGATACCCCATGACGTGATCTCCGCTTCATCTCTCAGCATTCTTAAAAGTGAACTTCTGCTGTTCCTAGAGTCTTATTACTAATTCTCTGGACACTTTTATCACCATTTCTTGATTTTTAATTAGTAACTTAGAAGAAACAGATCAGTATTGATTCGACTTATGAAAAAAGGTACTTAACCAACCCATTTGGCTCATTAGAGACCCAACAAACTCAGGTTCCTCTTCACATTGTTTCTCTGTCCTGGTCATCACAATGTAATATGCATGAAAATCAGGCTACAAAACATCCTCATTTGGAATAATCAGAGATAAAAATAAGGTTCTCTTCAAAAGAAGCATTTAGCTCTTTGCTAAGCTTTATAAGGTTCTGAAACTTGAGCATTATAACCTTCAGACAGTATTTTGTAGTCTAGGATAGGCTACTGATGAATACTTGAAGATAGTTTTCTGAAATATGTTAAAAATAAAACTAAAGTTTTAAGTGACTGACTTCAAAATTAATATAATTATTTTACATTAGCAACTTATAATTTATGACACAGGATATATGTGTACATTTTCTCTGTTAAAGTCCATTACTTTTACTGTTAAAATAAAAATGTGATCTTGATCTATTTCAATAGGAAAATGTAATCTCAGCTATTTCAAAAAAGGGTAGTTTATCGGTACATTAGAAAAGCTTATAGAAAATCAGTGCTTCAGTGGTATACATACTGGTTCAGTGTCATGTCTCATAATCAGAGTTTAAATACTTAAAATTATTACATTCCCAGTGCATTTTATGCTTATGTTTCTGAAATACTATATATGATCATAAAAGATTTGCTCTGTGAATGAGTAAGAAAAAAGGCATGTGCAGAAGGTTAAAAAAGAAGGCATTTGTGTGATCAGAGTAGAGAGTAATATTATTTCAGTCTCATAGATTTATTTTCCCTTCATAATAACCAACATTAAATGATTACAATGACAGAATTATTTTGTTATGGTAACAGTGTACCTTCTATGCTACAATTAGTGTATTCTGTGAGAAAAATAAATGAATTTTGATGCTGTGACTCATAGGTATTGAGTAAGTGCAAACTTCAAAGTACAAGTCAAGCCTTAAAAATCTTCTAAGGGTCATGTAACTATCTCATAGTCTGTATATCTCTCTCTAGTTTTCTTTCATCTGTATTTTCTCATTTCTCCCCCCCCCCCAAAAAAAGTTGCATTCTGAACATTCTTAACTCTGTTGTAATTATGTATTTGGCCTGCATAATTTTTTAATGTTTTTAATGATTAGACATAGGCTTATATGTTCAGTAAGATATAAATTCAGTTACTTATTAAATAGGCACTATTCACTATTTGAGACCCTGTAGATATTATCAGATAATGAACATGTTTATGGTTCTATATAAGGATTAATTAAATAACAAAAACTCAATTGACTACCAATGGTAAATGTAATTGAATTAGCAGAGCAGTAAAATAAGTACAGACAAAAATACATATAGACAAGAGAATATGGGAAAGCTTCTGTAATGTTTTAGATTAATAGGCATGCAGAATTCTTCACATTTTTTATTACGTTGTCCCTAGATGAATTCAAAGTAATTGGGGTGGTTAATTTTATTTACACAGAGCCGTTCACAGCGCATTAAATAATAGAGATAATTGAACAAGAATTGTCAAGTGTGTACTGATATCAGACATATTACAGAAGGGAATGTGCATAAAACTTCATTTCTATGCAGCCATTGTTTATGGTAATTAAGTACACAGATTTATCCCTTGGTTGCCTTCCAAGCTTATGGCAACTGCTATTGTTGTGCTCCATTAATATGTAATCAGGAAATAGTTTAATTTTCTAATCTGCAGTTTGAGAATTCACTTTCTAACAACTCTTAATTACTGCATTGCCCTAATGATGCTCATAGTTATGAAAATTGAACCAATAAACTCAGTGGAAGAAGCCAGAGGGGATTATAATTCCAGAGGTGGTGCTTACTTAATAAACTTGTTATGCCTTCACCAGAGGGAGCTCAGTGTCCTTCAAAAGCATTTCATTGTATATTTTAGAATTTGCATCTCCACTGTGTAAGGAGTTAAAATATTTAGTAGGTGGTATTATTCTAAAATCTGTTAATGAAAAGTGAGATATTATTTTGATGGCTTTAAAGAATTTTTGTCATTTAAAAATTAATTATTCAAGGAATGAGTCACTATATCTAGATAGATAGATAGATAGATAGATAGATAGATAGACCTATATATATATAGATATAGATATATATGTATGTATATCTGTTGTTTTAAATGAACTTTATGGAACTTATTTTTTAATTTATTTATTTTGCTAATCTACTTTAATTTATAACTATATATGGGAGCTGTCTGTATGAAATATTTGAATAGCCTTTTATCTTGACTGATTATTTTATTTTTTAGCTCTACATATAATTTCCTCTTCTCATTCTTCTTTCCCACTTGATTGTGTAATTTATTGGCTCACAGAAATTTTGTTAGCCTTATTTTCCTAGATGAAAGATATTATGGAAGTATAACTTTTTAAAATCATAAAGAAAAGAAGAATTTGTCATATATCATCAAGATAAGATGATACAGCCCTGGCCAGTTTGGCTCAGAGGTTAGAGCGTCGGCCCGTGGACCAGAGAGACCCAGGTTCAGTTCCCCGCTAAGGGCACGTACCTCAGTTGCAGTTTGTCCCCAGCCTTGGTTGGGGTTGTGTGGGTGGCAACCAGTCGATGTGTCTCTTTCACATTGATGTTTCTTTCTCTCTTTTCTTCCCTCTCTCTGTCCCCGCTCTATCTGAAGATAAAAATGCAAAAATGTTCTGGAGTAAGGATAAAAAAAATAGAAAAAGGAAGGGGAAAAAAAAAAAGATAAGATGATACAGTATATGGGAGGGACCTCTTCTCTCCCACAATCTTTTTGTTTTCACAGTATGGTCTCCCAAAACCAAGTAAGAACGATCAGTAACAACATAGAATCAGCTAACCATTTACCTTGATGATGTTCATTATCAAGAACATGAAAATAATTTTTAGTGTTTAAAAATAAAAAAATAAATACTTTGTTAACAGTCTCTGACATAGGCTGGCTTTCATTCAGTGGAAGTAGAGAAAAACTTCAGTAAAATAAGAGAATAAATGGATTTTAATAGTTTGGCTTTCTTTCAATCTAATGAAATTTATGTCATGACATTAGTGAAATTTATATTTTTCAGAATTAAGCTCCGATTATTTATTTTCATATATTTTCTATTTTCTCAGCGTTTATTGTAATTCTATGGTGCTGGAATTGGTGATGGGTCCCACTGATAATTACTTCTGAAATTCTATGTACACTGAAAAAGTGTTCTCAAACTTCAGTGTGCATCAGAATTACCTACTGAATTTGCAGATTCCCACTCCTCCCCCATCCCACATTTTGACTTAGTACATGAGAGGTGGGATCTGAGAGTCTGCATTTTTATTTTTATTTTTTTATCCTCACCCAAGGACATTTTTCCATTTTTTGTGCATTTTTACATTCTTTTTTATTCTGAAACAGGAAGTCCCCAGATTGCCCCTCTGAGTATACTGCTTTAAAAACCATACCTGCACTGGAAATTAGTTGGCACAGAAAACAATTCTGAATATAGTTAAATACCTCCTCTATGACTCTTCTTTTGTTCATGATATAAAACTCTTTCCAGATGGATAGTTATGTTTTAATCTCTTGGTAATCCAAATTCATCATGTCTTTTTCTCATAGAAGATAATGGGTAGTATTAAATATTATGCAGGAATTTGCTAATTTAAAGGAAGCCTGAGCTGTTTTGCCCATGCTGTAAATGTAGTGGTTCTCTATTATCTTCAGTGGAGTCTGCAGTTGTGGAGAAAAGATGCCTGATGGCTATATTATCAAGAAGCCAGATCCCCAGATATATTGTACTTACTGCAGAAGACAATGTGGCTGGCCTTTTGGATAGCAACAGCATTGGCTGGCTCACTGAAGTGTTCCCTTCCTGCTCAGTAGCTGCTGCAGAGTTCTCTCAGGGTCAGAATGTTAAATACACTGGGTTCCACTTGTGCCTTTGGATAAAATTATTTTCCTACAATTTTTGAATTGTAAATAATATTCTTTCTGTCAGCTTAAAGAATAAGAACATCTACACGTCATTCATAATTGTCCTCAAGGTTTATTTTTAAAAAAACAAAAGCCTATATTGGATCATTTTTTCTTTTGTGATTACAGAGCCACTCTACATTAGGAGTCAGGTCAGGGTTATAGTCATTGCTATTTGACTTCATTAAAAGTTGGCTACAGCCCTGGCCAGTTTGGCTCAGCGGTTAGAGCATTGGCCTGCGGACTGGAGAGTCCCAGGTTCGGTTTCCGCTAAGGGCACGTACCTCAGTTGCAGTTTGTCCCCGGCCCTGGTTCAGGTCGTGTGGGTGGCAACTACTCTATGTGTCTCTTTTACGTGGA